>NC_135499.1:194155454-194172462 GCF_052857255.1 Amblyomma americanum | reverse complement strand
AAGAAAAAAAGGGCCAAAAAGTTTGTGCCATGTTGGAGCCGGGTTGTTTATGAAATTCTGTTGACCTGTGGGAAGACCCATGTAGGCCAACGAGGCACCTACGTTTGTGGTCATTAACATGTACAGAAGAACATTTATTACAGCATTGTGGCCACGGATGCATGTGGTAAAGATTTTGCACCAGAAAGTTGTTGGAAGCTTATGCATAAAAAAAAAGGAAATGCACTAGCGAAGTATCTGTACAGCTCTTAAAAGCCAAATTGTGGATCTTGAAATTCTATGCATGAATGCATACTGTTTACAGCTGTTCATTCTGCATGTGTGTTGTTTTTTTTATATTTCCTCACCTGAAAAACAAATTGCATAAAGCAGATAAAGTGGGCAATGTGTGCTGCCTGTTTGTCTTGCGCTGGCGCTTTACTGCTACTTAGAACTATGAACCATCTTGCCTGACAGCAAGCTCCGCTACTACTTTACATTCTGCCTGAACTATTGTTCTTGGTTTATGTCTAGTTAACCCCAAATTGGCAGCTATCACTTCAAGAATGTGTTTGATATACAGGTCTATTGCTTAATTTGTTATGCCTTCTAGTGTGAAATGTAGCAGCGCATTGCTTGGGTAGTTAGTGTGGCGCACCTTTTATTTTGGTTATCTCCAGTGCAGCCATTCTGGGATGACAACGCACTTTCCTTGATGCCTCTTGAAGGCACTAATATAGTCTGCATGCAGTAAAAAGTTGGCTGGAGCAGGACCTTCGGACTGAAGCATATTGTAACAAGCAATAAAGATCAGAATTTATTTTTCATTTAATTTTGGTGCTCTTTTTATGTCTCCATGTTTCATGTCACTGTATTTAAAATTCATTCGCCACTCTTTCAGAGACAACAGTCACGGCAGCAGTATGCCTGTTGCGAAGCTTGGTGAAAGAAAGAGTGGAGACTTTCGTCCGCCCATTTGTAAGTTTCTAAAACCGCATGTGTGAGCAGCAATGTTTTTTGGGATGCTGGGGGCATGCAGTTCTTTTTTCTCCTTGAGAATGCATTTGCCTTTACTTTTGTTTCTTAAACAAGTTAAACAAATATACCGTGTCAGACTGAAGAAAACAAATACACAGTATTTGATATAATAACATAGCTTTGGATACTAGCCTTCATATTCTTGTTACATGGGAATTTTCAGTGGTTTCTTAATCAAGTTAAACAAATATACTGCATCATGCTGAAGAAAAAAAATACACAGTATTTTATATAATACCATGGCTTTGCATACTAGCCTTCATACTAATGTCACATGGACATTTTCAGAGGCTATGTAGTCCAGAGGCTTAGAAATTTTCAATTGCTATCGAACTCGAATCAGGTGTGCTGCTACAGTAAACTCTATCACCATTGAAGGATTCCATCTCACACTGAGGCATAGTGGCGTCACTATCGCAGCCAGTCATTGTTCAGGCATCCAAGCAATTGACTAATAAATGACCTGCAGAGCAGCTGACTTGGTTTAAATGCAACATTTTTGCTTAGGTGGCCTATTTAGCTAATTAGCTCTAGTAAGCCACCTTTTAATAAGTATTAAGCATTGTGGAGGGACAAGCTTGCAAATGCTTCCTTTACATGCAAGGCTGGAGGTGTCTGAACTTGGGATTTCTCGAATGATTTGCAAAACACTCTTTTCTAAAACTTGTGTGTGCGTTTGTTCTTTTTTTACAGGATCCTGCAGCTGTGCACTATATCCCAACTGTAGTGCACAGCGGAGGCGTTCTGACAACGTCAGATTTTTCTGTTTGCCTTGAGAAGATTTGTGTCAACGAGACAAGCCTGCTGGCGGCACTTGCAACACAGATGGCCTTGTACTGGGCATTTAATATCGTTTTTGACAAAAAAGCACAGCGGTCATTTGACTTGCTGTGCAGGCTCATCAACGTCGACAGTGGCCTACGGCCAACACCACTTGTGCGTTTGGCACAAACTGTTTTGGGAAAATAAAAATTCTCAAGCTGAAATTAAATTGTCCAGTTTCACATTCCTACACATGTTCGTGGAGTGGTGAGAAGCACAGCCAACCTCAGCTAGCATGCCTGCATGGGTCTGGCAAGGATAACCATGTCATCCACAGGTGGATGAAAATTTTGTCTCAATGGATTAATGATTAGTCCCTGGAAAATCATTCAAATGGATCAACAGTTAATCCTGAGGCGGGAACATTTCCTCTCTCAGGGACCATTTCTGAAGATAAACAGATAATCCTGAGGGAGTAACATTTGCTCTCCCAGGGATCATTTCTGAGGATCAACTGTTAGTCCTTAGAGGGTAACATTTGCTCCCTCAGGGATCATTATCAAGGATCAAGTGTTAGTCTCTTGAGGACCATCTGCAAGGTGCAACCATTAGTCTCCCAGCAGTTAGTCCTTCAGAGACTAACTGTATATCCCCTTGCAGTTGATCCCCAAAAGGACGAATGGTTGTGGCAAATCACTTGGTCCCCCAAAGGACTAACCTCCCTACCCCTTTTAGTCCTTTTTTTCTTAGAGTGTTGGCTACGGGTCCAAGAAGTTGTTCTGTATTTCGTATCCTACATATGGCTGCCGTAAACACTATCATTGACAAAGTGACCCGCCCATTAGCTCGATAACTATCACTACATAGCCCCGTCGCAACGCCACGCACGAGCGAATAAATCAACGCCCCGAATGGCGAAATGGTTGCTCTAAAAAGTTCTGTCAGCGAGGCACCGAACAAAGCAACGTATTTCCCACGGTGCCCAACCCCCCGAGCAAGGAAAGATAAACAGACGCGGTGTTGCCCGCAACGTGGCGACTGCATCGCGAGTTGTTTTCCGCAAAGGCATTACGGGAGGGCCGGCTAAAAAAGTGCCACCGCTGCCGTGATCGGTGGTGATTCACCCAGCGTCCGCTGCCCGCGCGGCTGACTGAGCGGGTGGCGTGCGCGGCGGGGATTAGTATACTCCGGCACGCGAGGCTATTTTGCTCGGGGAAAAATAACGGCGCTCGGCTGTACGCGCCCCCTTCACGGCTAGCACGCACGGCTCGCGGATGACGCGAGCGCATCAAGGCGGGAAGGGTTTCGTTACTCCTACTTTCCCGCATGCTGCATCGAGCGCTAATTATCGGTCTCGTATGCAGCCAGCGAAGCGCGTATCGACCGAAGTCACCCGATATCTGCGCGCATGCGCTGTCGACGAAAGGAACGAAAGAGGGCACACACATATCCTGCAGTGTATGTGCGGTTCGAAGGGTGCAGCAGCCATGCGTGAGCACGAGGACTTGGAGTTGCGGGAAATTTCTTAATGACACATGTGCCAGCCTGAGTGGGTGAAACCAGACCAGCCGCAACGCTCGGCGTGTATATCAAGCGAGGTCTTGCAGCGCATAGCCTCCGGACCCTTATCCAGGTGTCCGGAGTTACCATTATGCTTCATACAGAAGTGCGTATATGAATACAGCTAGTTCATTAACGGAGATAAATTACCGGTGGCTGTTTGCGGCCAGTAATGAAGTACATGCGGCGAGCAATTAACCGCTTGATGTTGTACGCCCGGCCGAGGCTAATATTAATTAAATCGTCTCGAAGGTCCGCAGAACGCTTCAACTTCACATCGCGCTTGAAGGGAGCGGCGACCACAAAGGTATCGGCACGGGGCGTGCTGACAAGAGCGGCAGCAGCCGAGGGCAGCGCGCCGGAGATGGAGAGCCATTCGGGTCGCGCGCCAAACGAGGCGCGGACGCCAGCGCTAATGCCCGCGACGTTGCGTCGCTGCGCGCGCGCGCGCTCGCACACGGTCGACCTCTTTCGCCGCTAACATCGCGCCGCCGCCGCCAAGGACGTCGCCGCACGAGCGAACGCTTGCGCGCAACGCGAGGAGCGCGGCAGCCTTGCCGCCGCTGCACATGCAGTCACATATACTCGCATGTTGCCACAACTGCGGTGCATGCAGTCACATGGCGGCCGGGCGCTTTCTGTTCCGTGAGTGAAACAAAGTCTAGGCGAGTTTAGCCAGGGGAGGGTTCTATATAGTGAGTTTTAGCGTAGCGCGATCCACTTGCGCGAGGTGCCATATCTGCATGCGTACTAATAGCCTCAAGGAGCCGGCTGTGGGGGTCGCACACCTGCCATTGCGGAAGCGCACCTGGTTCCCAGCTTAAGCGAATCACAGCAGCGGATCAGGTATGACGCTGTGCTGAAACTGATCTCGGTCGAGGAAACGCCGACCTGTTTGTGAGTAGGACGCGGGCGAAGCGATGTTTGAAAGAGAATGCATATAGCTTCTGCTAATTAACGCGTTCAGTGAATCGCTGGTCCTATACAAATACTACGGTAGTTCTCTCAGTGCTCCTCGCAGTAAAGGACTCCAGCAGGTCAAAGCGCAATTTAGGAGGCTGTTCGCAGTACGGAACATACAACACGGGGCATTTTCGGGTAGGATACCATAATATTTCACACGGTACGTGCGGGCATCGCTCGTTGCCTAGAACGGAATAAATACGGCGCAGTTATATATGTGCCAGTCTCACGACTACTCGGCACTGAAGGCTTAGGCGAATAAAACAATATCCATATGTGCCTCCTCACGCTGGAAGGAATTTCGCGGATACAACGCACACACAATGTTTGCTGTACACGCCATGAAAATATCCATGCCGCCACGCACAGCACTTAGCGGCACAGGTATTCTTCATCTATCGAATGTCGCGAGCCTATAAAGTGGTGACTGCCAGCGGTCTACTCCGGCCAAGCCCTTCACGAGCCTGCCAGGTGTCGCCGTCCCAACATTAAAAGTCGTGCATGCATGCTTTCACTTCGCGACTAAGGATGGACGCTATACGAGGAGGGTAAGGAAGAGGGATGCCCTCCATATATTCGAGTTAGTGCGGTGTAGGTGTTGTCCATGACGAGAAAGGCGAAATGTAAGTAGGAAAATAAAAGGTGAAAACAAGCAGGAAAAAAGAACGATGCCAACGTTGGCCCAACCTGGGAACGGTCGACCGCGGGCAAGCGCACGCAGCAAGGTCCAATGGTAATGACACGTACGCGGACGGAAAGGGCTTGGCGACAAGCTCCCGTTTCTCGTGTTGCACAGCAGCTGACGCATTAGGCTCGCCCGTTAGCCGCGATCTCTTATCTGTAGGCCCCCGCTGAATTGAAACGAGACGACATTAGGCTTCAGGCAAGGAGAACAAGCAATGGCTTTGCAGACGAAGTGCGCCCTTGCGTGCATGACTGAGAAGGTATAGCGCTGAGGGTAGAACTTTCATTTTTTCACTCAAGCGGTGTGGCTGCGAACTTTTTTCCTATATTTCGCGCCATTTCCCCACGACCGCCAACGAGCAAGGTGAAGGGACGCAAATTTGAAGAGAGAATGTGAGGGCTCGCACTCATGAAATCAGCACTGAACAAATCTCATCTGCAAACGAACACGTACTGGAAGCTCAAACAGTAAACGACCTCACAATGCTCTCTTGACTGACGTCGCTGTAATGAATGAATGAATGAATAAAACTTTATTTTCGTTTCTTTGGGTTTAGCGGACTCCGGACGTCTTCATCTTCCGAGTTCCAATGGTCGGTGCCCTCATTCCAGGGCCCCGCTGAGCTTTGCCACCTCGCTTGCGTGCCGCACGAGTCCTCTCTGGACCGCCAGCTCGCTGCTGGTGAGCAGGCCCTCCCACTGTTCCGCACTGGGCTTTTCTAGTTTATGGAATGCATAGTTGTGTCTGCATTCCCATGTAATATGATATAGCGTGGGGGTTGCCCCGCACCACGTCGCTGTAAGACTTACCGTATCTTGTGTGAACGGCATAATTTGGTACGATCATCAAAAGTAGCTGGCCAGAATGATGTCTGTTGCTTCTTTGCGGCATTTAACGACATATCGCGAGTCATTAAAACGCGAGTAATGCCCTTTAAACACGTATGGAAGATGTTTGTATGAGCAGAGGAGAGCGCAAATGCCTGCAGCGCCGCCTCGTTATAGCCACCAGCGTTACAGGGGAGGCTACGCGCATCGGCAGCGGTGATGCGCCGCGGGCGTGTCCGTCATAGAAGAAATAGCTTTTTCTTTTATTTCCGGCAGTGAGTTCATATATTAAGAGGCAAAACAGATTACGGCATTCTTGCCACCCACCGTGTTACATATTTTCGGCGCAGCTGCCGCTCTTCAACCCTGAAGAGCTTCAGCCCCGAAGACCTTTGCCCTGAAGTGAGGCTGTAAAAGAGCAGTTTACATCATTTCGTTCTTTTCTAACATTTTTAAAAAGATGGACGCGCTGCGGCTCATCACCACTGCCCAGCTCGCCACTCTGCGCATGCGCTTAGCCTCGCCTGTAACGCAGGTGGACACCTTGAGATGGCCTTCAAGCATCACTGGCGCCATCCTATCGGTGTCTTGTAGGTATTACCATTCTGTTATGTTCTTACGTGCGCTATTCTTTCGCCTGCGACAAGATACTAATTGCAGCTGCAGGGGTCGCACGCATAAGAGAAAATATTAAACAGCGGGCTCAGTTCAATTCATGCACGCCGATAAGTCATCGCAAAGACGCTACGAGCAAAGACACCTTATAGGCGTCACAAACTCGCCATAACATGCGACGTAACTCGACTAAGACGCCGTCACCACTGAGCGATCTCGCACTGCAGGGCACCCAAGCGAGGCGCGCCGTTGGACCCCACGCCTTTGTCGTTGGTCGATCCTCTCTCCCAATATTAGCGTGGTGCAGACACGCGCCCGAGTCAGCATGCGACGTCGCAGACAATGGACGCTAATGAAGCGGATTCTACGGAGGAAAGTGAAGCCGCACGTGGCGGGACTGGCCCAGGACACGGACTAAGTGTACGTACATGTGCACCGCGGAGGCTCCCGTGCATGCACGGACTTCGCCAGCTCAGCTCTTGCTTTGCGCGCACTGGTGAGTCAGGAGATACAAGACAAAGAAGAAGCGCAACGAAAAAAAAAAATTAGGCTTCCTCGCCCTCCTGGTATACCTAGTGGCGAAGCCATGGCGTGCTTTGACGTCGCATCTAAGTGTGTTTACTGCGTGTGCGTGCGAGTGCGTCTCGCCGATATAACACACACTGAGAACTCAAGAGCGGCAGAATTACCGCGCTTTTCTCTGCTCTCAGCCAATACCGTTCGCTCTCACGGGCTATGGGCTTCGAACGACTGCGGTAGACTTTGTAGCCCCCGTGAAAGGCTGTCGCCGGTAAATATAAGAATGTATATTATCAACTCGCCCGTTTAGCAATTGCGTTAAAATTAAGAAATGGAAAAAACGAAGAAACAAAGAATAAAGGTGCAAAAAAATTACACGCAAAAAAAAAATAAACAGTTTTGTATATTTCCACACGAATGACAACCCTATTTTTGACGCTTTTCCTTCGGGTTGCTGCGTGGAAAAACTGGACTGTCACCAAATCATTGCATCGAGCAAAAAGGGAGAGGTCCTCCTTTTGCTTACTGATGTAAACGTTGTTCGCAGTAAATGCACATATTAGGTACACGTTCGAAACGAGTCAGATTGCAACGCGAGATGTGGTACCCTGAGTACCACTGCGTGCAATGAGTGAGTGGGGCGGGATTAGTTGGCATAGCCATGCAGTTATGCCAGGTGGCCATCATTTGACGGTCGGCGGCTACCTTCTCGGCTCGCTCGGATAGCCTTCACCTGCGCGGTCGGGTCAGAGCTGAGCAGCACATCTTTCCACGCTTTGAGTGGAGGAGAAGCCACGAGATCTGAGGGAGGGGGATCCTCCGGGCAGCCCCCCAATGTGTGATCTATAGGGTAGCAATTTGTCAGCACAGTTTACATTGCGGGCTGATTTGATCGGGGAATGTGTGCGCAGCGGACAGGGATGAGAGTATGAGCCAGATTATTTCTTGATTTTTGTTGAGGGGCGCGTGTGGTGGCGGTATAGAACTCGGTGATGTCATGAGAAGAGGTCAGACCCTCGTTCGCTATAGCGGATGTACACGTCAGAGTTCCGCCGAAGATGTGAAGCCAGAAGACTAGGATAACGATGAAATTATTAGCCCCGTCTCCGAGGAAGCAAGGATGCACCTCTGATATACACTGAACGTTAGGCGTTGAGTTGGGTTAGTGTGTACGGCCATCCTCAATTCATTATTAATGTAGCGAAATAGCAGACGCAGACAGGAAACGACAGGACTAGCGGTTGTCCTGAAGGTGTGCGTCCTGTCTGCGTCTGCCATTTCGATACTAATCGTGATTTTGGGATGCTACAATGAAGTACTCTAGATCCCATACATACATTCTAGTTCACTTTTCCGCTGCCGAAGTGCGAACACAAGAAAAGAACGCACTTCAGTGCTTGCGACAGAAGCCATGGGCTATTCACATTTATTGCTTGTGTAAGTGAAGCACAGTAGTTCCCCTGCACACAATGATTGTTATGACTGCTTTTCTACTGAATTCACAGCATGCCATCTTAAAGCATTATTTTCATTAGCAGAGCTTGAATTACAACTGTAAAAATAAAGTTTTCCGAACAAAACTGGGTCGAATCTAAAGTTTCGCATCGAAAAGAACTACATCCGAAGTTTACATGCTGGTACTGAGAAAATTATTTGCATAATTTTATTACAATTGTGGTACAGAGTTGTTTTAAATAACATGTAAAGCATATCATATAACAGCTTGGTTAGCGCTGCGATTTGTGCAGATAAGGAACTTTCGCGTTTTTATCAGTTTCTGTTTAGGGATTTGGCTCATTTCGAAAAAAAGAGAACTCCTCGAAACACAACCATATACTAAGTGACTTGAGGTTTACACACTCGCGTTCAGTATGACATGCAGCACGCGTGGTCAGAGTTTCCGTCACAAAGCTGTGGGCGACCAGCGGTTGTGGAACGTTGTGCTCAGAGCTGTCAAACGAAAGGGCACAGCTTTCTGCGCCATGCTTTGAATTGCTATGGAGCGGTGACCTCACTAAAGGTCACCGTCGACGAGGGCGTTGCAGTTCGTACCGACCGCGGCTGTACCTTACAAAGCTGGGTTCCCCGCTGGCATACCCTATCTGCTTGTCTCCATACGTGCGTGTAGGTGAGTGTATAAATTTGTTGCCGCGCGCGCGTGTGCACGTAATAAATGTAAGACCCGCTCAACCGGTCATAAAACGCTCGGCAAAACTGCTAAAGAATTGGAATCTATAAATCTCTGTTTCAACAAGCAGTAATGGTGCGCCACACGCAGAAACATTTGCATAAAGATGACAAAATGCAAGATCAACACATTGACTCCTGCAACGCATTCTGTGTGAAGAACAAAAAATAAAGCGGCAGTCTCGCGCTAATATGGAAGATGTCTTTCGAAGTCCACTGGCTCGCGAAATATAGTATCTGCGCAGAGTAACACGCGTTGCTCATCCGCTTTAAACAGCAGCCAGGATATCTCGCGCAGTGGTCTAAAAGCAGAGGTCTTCCTAGCCTGATTGTAGCCCCGCTCGGCTATCTGTGCTGCTACTCACGTACCGCCAGTCCAGTGCCAGTTCAGCGTGGGATGCCACGCGATACTAGAATATTATCTCCCGAAAAATCAACAAAGAAGAAGCTTATCCGGGGGCATGGTATCTAATAATTTCCCACAACGCGTTAGGGCCTGTGTACACGGGCGAAGCCAAGTTTTAAACTAATATCGTATTTTTTCCCCCTTTTCCTCGAGGTAAGCGACGCACGGCGCATCCCTTGCGGGACCACAGCGCAGCCTACTTATTAAAGGCCGCGGACTGGTGGCCCCCCTATGCGCACCTGCCTATTCTGTCCAGGTAGGCAACGCTCGGCCAGAACGGGGCGACGGACGCGCGGACAAAGACCCCCACCCCGCCAGCCGGCCCGGGTGTGTGTGTGTGTATACTACGTGACGTCGGTCCGCGTGACTTCTTTGTTTACCGTCGCAGTGTACGCGTATGCGCGCGTGCGGCGGTGGTCAGGTTGCAGCGGCGGCATCGGGCAGACCCAGCGAGAAGTGAGGGGGCAACGCTGGCCGGGGGAGACCCGAGGGAGCACTGTGCGAAAATGGCGTTCGCCGGACGCGGAGGAAGTGGAAGTGGAGAAGGGGGGTGGGGGGGTGGAGAGAGTGAGGGAAAAGAGCCGCGACAACCTCTGGGTCGCTCGGATACGGGAGGCGGATACGGTCCAGAGGAAGCGGATGAAGCAACGCCAACTGAAGGGAGGGGGATAATAATAACAATAAAAAAAAACAGACAGCGAGAGAAAGAGGAGCGCGGGTACAGGGGGCTTCAAAAGGCTCGTCACATACGCGGTTATGCGTAAAGAGCTCGCGGCTGCGTTGTCGACCGAGTGCGGATGAGTGACACGCGGACGCGAGAAAGAGCGAACAGGAAGAGAAAGAACAGAGCCGGGACTGCGCCGTGCGAAGAGCGGCGGCGGTTCTTTGTCGAAGCACAAAGGAGGCGCGAAACTGGGACGGCGAAATAAAGCTGCGGTCGACTGGCCGACGAAACACGACAGTCGAGGAGAGCTCCTGTCGGGCCTGCGAGCCGTCCTGTGGTGTACTACTATAAAGCAACGTAGTAGCATGCCCTCATCCTCATTTTTTCTCTCTGTTTTCCTTTACACGGAGCCAGAGAGAAGAAGACAGACTTCGGAGCACATATTACTGCGCCGTGCGAAGGCATTGCGAGAAAACTGGATCCGTAAACTATGCGTGCGTGTAAATGCGGCCTAGGTCCAGGGGTAGGCGCCCAGGGGTAAGTGCGTGTGCGATTGGTATATTCAGGCGCATGCTATGCCACGTCGGCGTAAAGCCTCTGCCATTTAAGATGCGGTGAACACAAAATTAAGAGTCTCCATTGCGAGCATGTCGACGAACGTAGAACGTAGTATACAGGCATAAAAACCGAGCGTGAGCATCCGACCGTCAGGAAAGCAGTGTAAATACACTGTGCACCGCATTACTGGCCACCGTGACGCAAGGTTGAGCAAGTCTGACAACACACAGTGAAATCTCAGCGCTCATGCGTGGCACTGTGCGTTCTTCTCGGTTTTATTTGGCGACTTAATTTCTATCTGTGACCCGGCGAGGGTAAAACTGGTGGCGCTGCGGTAGATTCGCTCGCCTTTTTACACGCACTCTCATGGACACGCTGCGACATGAAGGGGGCCATGCGCGTCGCAGCGATACGACGTCGTCCGTGAGAACAGCTAGAAGCTCGCTAAGCTCGATAGCTCTCTGCGCAGTGTGAGTCAGTACCGGGCTGGGCTATAGTAAGCGCTTACTCAATGCAGTTCACCTTAGACTGAATGGCGCGAAAAAGACGGAAATTCGGATACACTGAATCCACGGTGCATGTATCTGTGTCTCCGTCTTTTTTGCGCTGTCCAGCCTGAGATGAAGCAATTAACTTGCCCAGCTCCCAGTATTAATTATTAGTCTTGCTGAACGTAAACAGTTTTGTGAAGTGGCGTAGCCGAGGTGAACGCGGAGTATAAAGTGCACTGTCATCATCAACATCATCAGCCTGGCGCGATTGTATTCGAAGCAGGAAACAAAGCACCGTTATGGCATGCGCACGCCCGAACGCATGCGTTGTTGGGAAGGTGTATGCATCGCGCGTCAGCGCTCTCTTCTTCACGGTATGCCCTCTGAACTCAGCAAGGCAGAAGACAACATTCCTGTCTGGCAGGAGTTGCTACGATCTATCCACTCGATAAAAAAAAAAAAATGAGGGGACAGTTAAGCTCCGCCTGAAGGGTATGGCGCGATACCGTTAATGGTCCCGTCAGCGACTTGGGGTCCTCTTTTCCTATCACTTCCCAGAGACACGGATATACTATTTTTTCTTTCACCATCACATGACTACTCATCTGCACTTAAAAGTATAATGCGATAGCATTACAGATCCCTCCCGCGCGAGTACTCCTTCTCTGTCGCCTAGGTTCTGCCTATAAACATGCCCATATATGAGGAAGTGGCCATTCTCTAATTTACATTCATAGATAGCGGGGAGTTATCACACCACTCTTGAAGCGGAGGTGCAACGATTAAGCAATATGCCACTGCCTCGGCAGGCGGTTGTTCAAACACAGCCGCCGGTTGGAAGTTGTGGGACCCAGGTCGCCCTTCCCGAGCAAGCTCTCGCGAGCAATCATTGATTTAACAGCCCCCTGCCATGGTGAACAGGTTGTGATGACGTCACAAGGTCACGTGTGCTACGTGGCAGGTGGGCCACCCGCCTTTTCGCGGTTTTCTGCAGACCAGCAGCCTTCACGCTATCGCGTAAATAACTAAAAAGAAGAGCACCAGAAAAAAGAGAGAGAAAGTCGAGGGAGGTGGTGCGGGCTGAAACTCGTCCACATGACGGAAAGATGATTAAAGAAAAGATAAGACACGAGACAACGGAGCGGCGGGGGGCGGCACCCGGCGACCTTGAACGAGCTATGCGAGCGCCGCCACCTTGGTTACGTGCTACGTAGTACCTGCGGTGGTCTGCACGATGGAAAGAAGCGGTGAATCAACGCGCCGATGTTCGGGAAGTGTTTGATCTCGACTCTCTCTCCTACCTCCCGCATTCCGAAGCCCACCTCAGGGCTGAGGCACGCCGCAGGAGACGACTCGATTTGAACGGGACACCGAGGAGACCTGCCCGCACATGACGCGGCGTCAAGGCACGCGCGCTCAGAAGGCGCGAAAGCAAGCAGCGAATGCACAACGCAAGAATCTGTGTACATGCAAGCGCACACACGGAGAAGGCATGTAAACATGCGGCGCGCCCACCACGATCGACGACTGCGCCGTCCTGTGCAAACAGAACCGGCTATTGAACCTATACGTGTGTATACATCCACTTTATTCGGCCACACTGGGCAGAGACGGACCGTTGCGAAGTCGTCATGCTCTCGAAGCACGCGCGAAGACAAGGTTACATAGTTATGTTTATTTAACAAGAAACTTTTTTTATTTATATATAGTGTGCTGAAGCTACCGGAGGCAGAACTGCTAGATATGTGCATTGGAAGACCAAGAAACTTCGTCATATACCATGAACGATGGGCATCTATATTCGCAACGAGGGGTTTCCGTTCTAGCTCTTAGCAGCAAGTTTTAGAATAGGGGGACCCTATCGATTAGGGAGAGAATTAACAGTACGCAACAGCTGTATCTTACCGGTACTCGCCTAATCGGAAGAAACTAGCTGGAGGCTAACGAAAAGGGTTCAACTTAAGGACAGCGCAGCGAACTATGGAAAGAAAAATGATAGGTGTAACGTTAAGAGACAGGAAGAGGGCAGAGTGGGTCAGGGAACAAACGCGGGTTAAAGACATCCTAGTCGAAATCAAGAGGAAGAAATGGTCTTGGGCAGGGCATGTGATGCGAAGGAAAGATAACCGCTGGTCATTAAGGGTAACGGAGTGGATTCCAAGAGAAGGCTAGCGTTGCAGGGGGCGGCAGAAAGTTATGTGGGCGGATGAGATTAAGAAGTTGGCGGGGATACGGTGGCCGCAGCTGACACAGGATAGTGTTTATTGGAGAGATATGGGAGAGGCCTTTGTCCTGCATTGGGCGTAGTCAGGCTTATGGTTTGGTTTATGTGGCATTAACATCCCAAAGCAACTCAGGCTATGAGGGACGCTGCAGCGAAGGCCTCCGGAAATTTCGACCACCTGGGGTTCTTTAACGTGCACTGACATCGCACAGAACGCGGGCGTCTCGCATTTTGCCTTCATCGAGATGCGGCCTCCATGGCCGGATTGAACTCGCGTCCTTGGGTAAGTGTGCAAACAAGAGAGGAGAGGAAATGTACTGTAACTGTTACGCGAAAAGGAGAAGAAAAAGGCCAGTACTATAGGGCTCCGTGAAAAAGGGCGCTTAGCGCTAACTGCGCACTCGGGCACTCGAACACGACGGAAAAACACGTGAGCCGCGCGCTGTCGACAGTATATTTATTCGCGAGTAAAGCGCGGAATCTTTTCCCCCTCTCCCCTATTTCGTCTTTTGCGCATCATGAGAGCGAATCTCTTGAGGGGGCGGTATACGAGGTCGCAGAGGTGCCGCCACGCTTACTGTTGCAAGCGACTAGTCATGACGTCGTTCGCGCCAAGAACAGCAGATGTGACGTTAACTGCGCTGGCCGCGCGCCGAGCGCGATCTAAACTGCCGCGCTCTCCGCTCGCACCTCGGTTGGCGTAAGTGGCGCTGTCGCCAGTGAGTGCTCCGCTATTTTTCGACATACGCTACAGCTTGGAAATCCGTGCCGGAATTACGTAACGAGTCCGTTTCAATTCCATTCTCCATCGTCGTTCGTCCCTGTCTGGGGCACTGCCACTCCAGAATTGAGCGAAAAGTATCGACGTCCTTGTCAACGCTTTCTCCTTCATTCAAGCAGCTGATTAAAGCTTAATGCCTTTATTATACCCGAACTCACTGCCGTGAGAGTTCCACGTGTTTGCTAGGAACTTACCGTAAGCGCACAGTGGCCTATAGTTCGCCTACACAGCATGATCGAAGCAGGCCGTGAAGAACAAGACTTCGTTTAAGTATACGCTTTCGCTTTATTCTGTGCCGTGTGTGACTCGGCGGGAATGCACTATTTTCTTTTTTTTTGCCTGAAACAGGCCACACACACTGATGGTGATGAATCTACAGACACTGCGGGAGGGAGAGTGTATGCCAGCACTGCTTATAATGGAGCGCCCATGTCAGCTCCCTTTTGATCTTGCTTTTTACACGGCGTATCGATATAGTTTATCCTCGCTTGCAATTTGTCAGTTATATCCTCAGTGATAACTGCGTTTTCACATCTAGAAAGCTGTGTGCAAAACTCTGCCAGTCTTTTCTCTTTCCAACCTTTGCCATCTTTCAGGGGTAACGGTGCGTTAGGTCATTCTTAGAAAGGCAGCGCGGTCAAGGACAAGAAGGACAAGGAGTGAACAGTCCTCCTTGTCCGCCGTCCGCCAGCGCTGCCTCCCTAAGGATGATGAACGCCAGCCAACTCGCCCAGCAACTTATCTTGCCGCATTAGAATGCTTTTCAATGCGTCAACAAAGGAGACGTGCACGTAATTGGGAAGGGATGAGTGCGCGTGTTCAGTTCTTACATACATGTCATACAAAAAAAAAAAGGAGACGGGGCGTGATTATTTGCATGGTTGGTCGCGCACTGATCCAACCAGGCGCGCTTCAAGCAAGCTACAAATGTGTATACAAAACGAAAGTAAAATCTTCAGAGGCGAATAAGCGGAGTTTCAAAAGAAAGATGTTTAGAGGTCGTTTTAAGAGCTTTTCTTAAGCATTCCGTGCAAAAAGGAAAGGACCTTTTTTATGACGAAAAAGCGTTTAGCTGCAAAAGCAGGACAACTATAAGTTTTGCAGAAGGTTCTCCTTGCGAACGCATCATCCCGTTTCGTGTACTGTAATGGGCAATGAAGCTGCGACCTTTGCGGACCGCTTCCAGCGGAAGTTATCGCCAAAGCGGAACGTCATCGCTATATATCTATAGACTTGGCGCCAGTGAGCTCGGCAGACACCCTACATGTGGTGGTGGGCCGTGTCACAAATAGCACGCGCCAAGTAAATTCCCGCGTATTTTTACGGGAGAATAGCACGTCATCTGTTTACGTAAGGCGCGAAGCTGTGCCCACGGAAGCAGAAGAAAAAAAACGATGAAAAGTTAGTTTAGTTGTTCTGGCCATTATTCCGGTTTCCGGGTAGAAAAAAGAACAAAAAATAAAACTTGGACTTATAACAGCTTTCATTCACACAGCGCAAAGACGAACACGGACAAGAGGGGAGACAGCACAAAGCGCCGACTTCAACAACGTTTAATGCTGTGCGCAGCGAATACATATCGAGTACAGCGCGCATGCGCAGCAACTAAAAGTAAAGTCATGCTAAGACTGGTAGCAGCGCAAACCGCAAGGGAACACATTATCTTCAGACTAGAAAAAAAAAACATAACGTCTACACCCTCCGAAAGGCATCTCCTACTCTTTGGGTGCCACAAGATCAGGAGGGGTTATCCTGTGGCGGATGCAGAAACCGAGTGACCTGGTCTTGCACGAAGCCACCGCTACCAAAGATACAATGCGACACTGGTCGCTGAGAGTGACAGAGCCATGAGAAAAAAATGAATGAATGAATGAATGAATGAATGAATGAATGAATGAATGAATGAATGAATGAAAAACTACGGCGACTACGGCAGCGCGTACCCGGTCCGCCAGTGCTGGTCATCCACGTTGCAGCTGGACAGCGCAGAGTGTGACTGCACCAACTGCTGCGTTGTTTTGGAAGCCCCATGTTGCGAGGTAAAGTTGCTTTGTCCCCGTGCCAGGGACATGTGTCCCGGTATACTGTCTACCGGTATGCATGCCGGTATATGTGTCCCGGTATCTTGTGTGTGAATGGTTTTAGGTCTTAGTATGCAGTTGACTCCCGCGAACCGACTACTCCCTGCTTAGTGTCGACTGAGGAGAAGGTCCTCCAGTATGCCTCCGTATATCTGCCACCTCACAGGGTCAGGGCCCGCCTCGCCAACAGCTGCTCGGCTGGTGTAGCCTCGAGGCGCTGCATCGACGGCCTGGTTTGCAGTGAGCCCATTGTGTCCTGGTGCCCACATCGTGTTGCGATGTTCATGGTTCTGCCGTTGATGTGATTTCAGCATGCAGCTTGTGAATCCAAGATGACTGTGAGAAACTCCTGCCTTCTGTTGCCGCCGAGGACTGCGAGAGCGGTGGTATACCCTCTTATGCTTCAGTAGCAGAGCAATCCCTGAGGGTGACGCTGGTGTAGTTCTGGTGAATCGATAGCCCTGGCGTGTGCTCCCCCCCCCCGTCTACCTTCGAGTAGCCGTGGTGCATGCATGTGCCAAGGAACGGGGGAGACGGTGTAGGAGGTCCTGATGGCCGAGTCGCTGGCCCCCGGTGGTGTGCAGCAGGCGGCGCTTCTGAGCCGACAGCAACGCCACCTTATGTTCCTCGAAGGATTCATTAAGCTTGCCTGTTGGTGTTGCCTGGGG
>NC_135499.1:194140454-194150454 GCF_052857255.1 Amblyomma americanum | reverse complement strand
CACCGGCGCACACTGCAGCAAACACGCGGGCACATTCCAGAGAACGCTATTCTTTCGTTTAGCGATTAGCATGTTTATGCGCCGCGTGCCCACGCCGCAGGGGTCGATGTGCTTTGTGGAGGCGGCTCCTACCGCATGTCCCGCGTTGCGCATGATATCAACTCGACAGCATTCACACGCCTCTAAACTTATCGCGCAAATCAGCATTCGCTTGTCTGGACTGAGCCAGGCAGGATTGATCACGTATTGCCGGTCCAAAAGTCAGACCACCTTTCGATTTCACTTCTGCTGCGTTGCTGAGGAGCGACCAAAGCGGAGTGGCTTTGGAATAGCTCCAGCGGGCGAGGTGGGGTAAGGCCCCCGAAGCCTGCAACGACGGTAGGCGCCCTGGTTGGTTGCGTATAGGCAGGTTGCCGCGTGCGGACATCAGAAGGGCCCCGTCACCTACCCTGCAGCCGACCAGGTGACAACCAACCGGCAGTAACTCACGACGCCCGCTTCCCTCCGGGGCGTCCTTGCACGAGCGCTTGGCGACACTGTTCCGGCCGAGGGTTCCGCGGCAACGCATTCTTGGTACGCGTCCACACACCACTCCGCATGACAGCCCGGTTGCGCCACGGGTGTCACGGAGATCACCTTCCGTGCTGTCGGCTACGCCTGGCGGGACGGGCTGCTTGTTCGGCAAGTGGGCAGCAGATGCGAAAGGGAGGGGAGTGTAAATCACTTAGCTCGAGGACTGTACCGGAGCTTGGCGCAGGGCCGCGCCGAAGAGACATTATTAGCGACAAGCCAATGCTCGCACGAGAGCGCGCGCTGGCGTCGGCACGAGTGCAGAGACGTAATGGAGCCGGTTAAAACGGGGGCAGTTCATCTTCGCGAAGGGTGTGTGTGCGGACGAAGTGCAGGAAGCGTTGCGAGTGGGCTCGAAATTAAAGTCGCTCGCAGGGGCAAAATAACTGTCACTGGGACTTCATTTTCAATTGCAGGTATTCCTCGCGCGTTGGCAACGCATGTCAGAGGAGGACACACTATACAGTATCAGCTTTTTGGATGCGAGTTTCATCGTGACAAGTCCGACGCTCGCGGCTAGGATGAGCAAGACAAAATAAGATGCCGACATTGCCTCGGATTGAAACATTATACGTGACCGATGCCAAGCAGGCCAGCATGGGAATGCAAAGAAGAGCAAATTATACTAATGTTCAATCTCTGATGTCAAGTCCACGGTGCAAAATCGCGCCGGTTGGCGCCCGCGGGAGCGCTGACGTGCCCGACATGTTGTACTGAAGTTCCCTGGTATTCGCGATGGAAGCAGTGAAAAGGGTCTTCAGATGGGAAAGGAGGTCGGGGACCAGAAAGTGTGAAGTGTGAACAGGCGTCTAGTAGAGATGATGGTATAAGCTTAAAAGCCAGGAGTAAAAAAAAGAAAAGAAATGCTTTGTTCTCTATCGCCATAGAAACATAAAATATAAGGGTAGTGCTTCAGCGAAGCAGAGAAGACAGCTACACGACGTGCAGCCCGAAAAACGCGTGTTTAAGGAGACCTATAGCGATTGTCAACTACTGCCCTCTACTTTAAAGCCTTCCCTGAAGCATTTTTACGAGCGTTCCCCTGTAGTGATATTGCGGGATTGAGCCATATAGAGCTTTAGAGAGTCGGCGGACCCTATCGGTTAGGGGCAGAGGAGAATAGCGGGGTGCCAGTGCGCATGCGCAGAACGCCCCCTCAGGATAGTGTCCTGCGCATGCGCACTGGCGCATCGCTATTCGTCTATCGCCCTAACCGATAGGGCGCCCCTATTCTAGAATTTGCTAATAAGACGTTGAAATAGCGCCGGATACCGGTGAGTACGAGGCAAGGCCTCTAATCGGACGCAATAAGTATCGGCCAACCGTCGCTCCGGCGGCCTAGGAGGCACACGATAAATAATACTTAATAATTGGTTTTTGGGGAAAGGAAATGGCGCAGTATCTGTCTCATATATCGTTGGACACCTGAGCCGCGCCGTAATGGAAGGGATAAAGGAGGGAGTGAAAGAACAAAGGAAGAAGGGTGCCGTAGTGGAGGGCTCCGGAATAATTTCGACCACCTGGGGATCTTTAACGTGCACTGACATCGCACAGTACACGGGTGCCTTAGCGTTTTTCCTCCATAAAGACGCAGCCGCCGCGGTCGGGTTCGAACCCGGGAACTCCGGATCAGTAGTCGAGCGCACTAACCACTGAGCCACCGCAGCGGTGAAGAAAACCTCTTTCCGGTGAGGGTGTTGCGCTGTGCAACAATGCCAGTGTCGCGGCACTACGTAAGCGGGGCCGTGCATGCCGCAAGGCTGCAGTGACGTCCACCGCTGCGGACATGACGGAGCCAGTGGCAAGAGGAGTCCGGTGAGGAAGATGGGTTAAGCCACCTCGGCATTGTTCCAGCGGTGCGCAGCCAAGAAATTCGCCTAGCCGTGACGCAACGCCAATGCCTCTGCAGCTCGATCGTCGCCACTCGGCAGCAGCAGTGGGCGCGCCGCCCATTGCGACAAAGGCTGCACCAGCGGACTATATACTGCCGGGAATCTGCCGCCAAAGACCATACATAGCGAGGGAGGCTGAACGTTACTGCAACGAAGGCATAAATGAAATCTTGTGCCGCCAAGCTCACGTCGGCCAGTGTTAAGACGTTTCATGCAGGCTGTGGACGCATTCCACAGTACAAGTATGGGAGGGGAAAGAAAAAAAAAAGAGGTATACAAAACTCAGAACTTCCAGGAATTAATTGCAAATAACAATAAAAGAAACATCGGCTGGACTGCCAAAGCGATGCCAACCAACAGCTTCTGTTCACGTATCAGGAAGAAGCACATCAGGAGCCATCCTGGCTGCATAACACACGACTCGCTACTGCATCTAAGCTATTTTTTTTTCTCTGCCTCGATAGCCGCCGACAGTGGGGGCCCTGAGCACGCCGAACGCTCCCGTATGAGAAGGTGGCCCCATTGCAAAGAAGGAAGAGCGCGCGTACTGACAACTCGCTCTGTCGCCGATACCAGAGCGGGACGTCCCGGCACCACAACGGCCGCTCTCTTTGCCACTACGTACTGTAAACAGCCTGCATGAGCTGCCGTCGCTTCACCAACACAGCGTTTGCGTCCCAGCCCGTCATAAGTTCTACGCCGTGTCCAAAAATAAGCAGCCGATTCTGAAGTAGACTCTACAGTTGGGTCGTCAAATCAGGAATCGAATGCCGACAACTATCAGAGCGCGTAAGAAGATCCTCTGGGACGCATTCCGGGACACTCGCTCTGACGTGCAAAGCTGCCTCGAGCATTCAACCCTTGCTCTGTGCCAGCGGCTCCGGTGCCAACAACAAAGCGAGAGATAAACCGTGGCGGCGTATATAGTTAGCGCTTTTACGTCATTCGGAGTCCCTCCTCGTTTTCCTTGAATGCCGGCCGATTTGCATCGCTTTGCGGCCCCACGGAGCTCACGCGGGGCCTATTATCGCTGGCGCTCGCACGGCTGCGTTATTTTCTAAAGCAGGGCGTGCCCTCCTTTCACCCCCGAGCGGAAAGAGCGTTTCCCCTTTTTCGTGCATGGGCGTGTAAGCGCAGAGACAGATGGCGAGCGGACATCCATGGAAGCCACTCCCGTGGTGGCGCTGCGTTCAAGGCCCCCGCGGCGCTCACCTCCGACCGCGAGGCCTTTTGCAACGCAAATCGGCGCGCGCACAGTCAGCAAGAACGAGTTATATACATGACGCACAGATTGTGGGCACAGTACATATATAGCGTGTGGAGACGTGGCGGTCATATCGGCGGTTGTTGGGCACTGCCACGCGCAGTTGCTAAACAGAAGTCCGACGGTTCAATCCCCAACCAGGCTGCCTGCGGTACGAAACGGCAAAACGCTCCAGTGTTAAAAAAAAGGCGCTGCATGTTAAACAAGCTGTTTAACGTGCAGTTAAATAAGTATGTCCTTTGACGTCCAAAGGTGCACCATCAGAACGCAGAGCCGCGCTTGGTACGGGCGCGAGCTTTGTTATCTTGCACTGCCTGATCCGCCCGCATACATTGAGTCCTGGACCATGGCGCCGCTAAAATAAATGCCGTCCTTTTCCTTTTCTCTCTGCATCGGAGGCAACTCGGGCAGTCGTTAGAGGGTTAAGCCGTTAAACTGTTGCGCAGCCTTCGATGCGATGCGAAGTGTGACAACCCAGCCGCCAAAAAGCAGAATTCCCCCACACACTGCAGCCCCATGGCTCCTTTGCCTTCAAGCTCTTGTCGATATCACCGTTTTGCGAGCACTCTCCACCACCTTTCCTTGCAAATGGCGCACATTCATTCTTAAGGACGCGTTGCTATGACCGCGTACAGTAGATCCGCTCTGTATTACGGCTGACACGACCCATCATCCTTGGGTAACGAGCAGTATAGCAGCACGGCATAGAGTCAAACCAGTGACGCACACGGAAGAAGGGAAGTGCGACACCTGCACGTACTCCGTGTTACGCGTGCACTGACACAGCAGCAGCATGCCTCCTCCGCCGCGCTGCTCGTTCTGCCGACGAGCTGCCACCCCGACGCGGCGCGACAGAGCGTGACGGGGAGTGCTGCTGCTCGCGCGTGTGCCACTCGAGGTCGCGCCGCCGCTAATCCCCTTGCATAACGATGAGGCAGTGACCGGCCGCGAGCGCTCTCCATGCGATGGCCGGCGGTCACCTCCGCGCGCATGCCTAATGCCGCGCCAGGCGCACTGCGGCTGCGGGACAGCTGGAGCCAAATGCGGGACTGCTGGAGCGTCGGAGAATGCTGACGTTCCGGGACCGCTTGCCTGGGCACGAGCAGCCTTTATAAAAATGGTCTATAGACAGTGTATAGAATTCTTGTAGAATCTACTGCTTTCCAATAGATATTTATTTTTGTCTATTCATAGTCTATAGACTGTCTATAGACAAAATTCTACTAAATGTGTATGGCCATAAATCTATAGATTGTCTGTAGACTGTCTATAGCAACTGTTTGTCTATAGATTGTTCTCTAGGGACTGTCTATTGACTTTATAGACAAAAGTCTAAAGACTGTCTAAAAATCTTTTGTAAGGGAGTGTCGAATGCGGCTTATACTGTCGAAGGGGACTGAAATTTTGATCGTTTTATGCAGAGTGCGAACTAAGGGTAGCCTTTGATACTAGTGTGCTGACGGAAACAAAACGCCACTTCGAAAAAATCGGACGTTCGATTTCATATTCGGCTGGGTCCAATAAGCTCTAACGGCGAACAGTATACAAATTTTGTGACCTTGCCACCCGAACTTCTCTGGACACAAGGTAGGCGCGTCAGAGCTATCCCAGCTTCTTAAACACCCGATTTGGTACTCCGTTAAATATGTTTCATCTCTCCCGCGCGCGCGTATGCGCGGCGTAGTTCGGCGGGAAACGCAATAAATTCGAACTAAAGCGATCTGCAGATGTTTCTGCGCCACTAAGACTCGCGAGAACTGAAGCAGGCCCTCGTCATCCTTCTATCAGCGCTGAGAATAACAAGGTACGATTTCGCACGCGAAAATGTGGGTTGTAGCACGGACTCGTTACGAAACATGAAGAGATTCTGCTGTTTCTATATAGCCTAGAAAAGTAGAATGGTTCGTCTCGTGAATTCGCATGGCAGGTATCTCAACGTCCCTGAGCGGAAAAGTATGCGCTGAATTCAGCGATGTCAACTCCCCGTTAACGGTGGAATGATATTTCATTTCACTTCACCTAATATGACTTTTTTTTCTCACAACGACGTGAAGGGTTGCCAAAAGTATAGGGACCGTACATCGCGACGGTTTATGGTCGCCCATGACTGCTGCAGTGTAGCGCCGAACAAAAACTGCAGTTTCATAAATGCAGCTTCTATCGTGTTACCTTTGGAACCGGCCGAAGAACGGTACATGTTGCGAGTTTCAATGTCGCGGGTTCGTGGAATTTTTCGACCGTTACATTAGTTGGAGCATAAAGATCGCTTAGCGCTCTACTGCGTGTGAGCAGAGTTGGATCGCAAAGCAGGCCCTAGTTACGACAGCGTCTGCAAGTCCGACGAGCCTTCCAAGAATTCCAGGAGTGAGGCTACCCTGAAAACAGCGTGATTGCCAAACACCACTGAACCGTTATCTTTCTGTTTTTAAACATAAAAAATAAAGAAAACGGTAACAGGCCACGAGCGCCAAGAAAGACTAGCGAAAAAAGAAAAAGGAAAAGACGATCTCGAGAAGGAGCAGCAGGCGAATGCCACCAGAGAGCAGGGGATCGGCTCTAACGACCACTGAGCCGCACATGTCACTGTATAGGGACGTTTCCGAGAAGAAGCCCTCATCAATCTCGAGACCGGACTAGACGGCCACGCCCGGCTAGCCCGGCCGGCACCAGTATGGGAGGTATTCATCACGACGCTCAGACGTATCACGCCACGCAAGTGCCTAAAGAAATGCGTCCCTCTGGGATTGGCTTCTTCAGCGACCTTTTCTTATTCATTCACATGCGCTGCGTCACAGTATTTCGCGGTGTATTAGGGCCATAAGTCGTTGCTGTAGTTGTATTGTCTGCCGACCGTAGAACAAAGAGGGCATTTGCAACAACAAAAGCTTTTTATTTCATGGTCGCGCGCGCGCGCGCGCGCGCGCGTGTGTGTGTGTGTGTGTGTGTGTGTGTGTGTGTGTGTGTGTGTGTGTGTGTGTGTGTGTGTGTGTGTGTGTGTGTGTGTGTGTGTGTGTGTGTGTGTGTGTGTGTGTGTGTGTGCGTGCGTGCGTGCGTGCGTGCGTGCGTGTTCCTATATTTATGCGCGTTCACTTTAAGTCTTCAGTCAAGAGATAAACGCGTCTACATATATGCGACACCTCAAGAGAGGCATTATATACGACCCGTAGACAGGCTGAAAGAGTGTTCACTTCCTTGTGGGCATACCTGCATGCTGCAAGCCGTTGCCCTGGTGAAGCGTCCTCACACCATGTTATGTTTTACAGCTGGGCTGTTTTGTTGCCATGTTGAGCACACCCTTTTACGACACATTTCTCACACCTTGTTTCACGGTACTATTTCGAGGGAAGGAGTCTCTGGAGAGAAGCGCTCAGCCGCTCAGCTCCCACCACAGCTGGCGCACGTCCAGAGGATGAATACAGGCTCGCATATAGCGACGGCTCAATTAGTGCAAGGAAGGTGACACCCTAATTAAGCGGCTCCTGCACCGTCGCCACAACGTAACTGTCCGTTCACGGCTGCAGGAAATTTAACCACATAAGAATGGCGGGTAACCGTCCCCCGACCTTTTTCAGCGCTGCACGTGCAGAATACCACTGGGCGGCCGGCAACGAGCGCAAAAAAACATGCTGCACGCTCGCACTGTGCGCTGTCTATCGATCCGGTATATATCCCGCGCGCCGTTCCGACGACGTCAGGTCGGCCCTCGACATGTGGCGGCCGCCATCTGACCCGGTCTCGACCTCCACGCACCCACCCGCGTCCCCGATGCGCCTCGCATGGGAACAGCTAGCGAACAGGAATCGAGACAAAGAAGGCATAGAGCGTCGCTTCGCAGTGACACGAGAAGTCCGGCCGCTCCGGTTATGCATGCGTCGCCCATCGCGGTGACCTGACCGACCTCCCGCTCCCGTTACGTGCACCCGCGGTGACCGGAAACGCGCGCGCAGTTGGACAGGACTTCAATGTATCATTTCTCCCGCTGGCTCTGTGATCAGGTCGACGGAGCCTTTGATATCACCGCCGCTGCATCGACAGGATGACGGGAGGGAATGGGGAATTCCACCACGCAAGCGGAGATTGTTTATTTTTTTTCCTGGTGCACCCACACGATGTCCAGATTATGCGGGAGGCCGTCTTTCGATCATTGGTGTGCGATGGCCCCTATGTATATATATAGAGCCCGGTCAACGGAAGCATTCAGACACACGCATGCCGACCACATACGCGCGCTGCTTGCATGTCCATCAAAAAGGGGTCGAGACATCAAGGTGACTGTTCGCTAAGTGTGCAAGCTGCACTTTTGAATCATGAAGCTTAAAACAGGTGTGCTTGACCTCGCTCGTGCAACAAGTCACCCATCACCATCACTGGTCGCTCCTTGCGGGTGTAAGACATGCACTATTCATAAGCGAAGGAATTAACCCTTACGAAAACTTCTTTAGAGAGTCTATAGACTGTCCATACACTTCTGTCTATAAAGTCTCTAGACTATAGACGAATCCCAGAGAACAGTCTACAGGCAATGCAAATCCTATAGACAGTTTATAGACAATCTATATATTTATATCTATAGAAATATCTACAGGAAGGCAATAGAGTCTATAAGAAGTCTATAGACTGTCGTAGACCATTTTTATTTATTTATTTATTTATTTATTTATTTATTTATTTATTTATTTCCTCAAAGGTCTCGGTTGAGACATTACATGAGGGAGTGGACGGTATCTGGCAAACAATGGTAAAAAATGTTAAGATGAAAGGTTGGCGACGCTCAGCTTGAATTCTAGTGGGTTGATGATAATGGCAACTTCGGTGGGCAGGTCATTCCAGTCTCGTGCAGTACGCTGAAAAAATGACGGCTGAAATGTCACAGTATGGGCTTGTAGGGGATACACTGCGTTACTGTGGCTGAACCGGGCGATGCGGTGGGCTCTTTTTATGTAGGGGTTATCAAGAGGCAAAGAATGGAAAAATTTATGCAAAAAGGTTAAGACGTGCTATCTTACGGCGCGAGGCTAGGGGGGGGGGGGGGGGGGCAAGTTGATTCGAGCTTTTAGTGCTGAGATGCTTGAGTGGTAGGAATAATTTGATAGAATGAATCGTGTTGCGCGGTTCTGAACCAATTCGAGGGCGTTAGTAAGATTAACGTGGTGCGGATCAAAAATAGCGTTAGCATACTCAAGCTTGGGACGCACAAAGGTTTGAAAAGCAAGCTGTTTAATAGGGGGAGGAGCGAGTGAAAGGTTACGGCGTAAATAACCTAGAGCACAATTAGCAGAATTTATTATGTGATTAATATGACAGGTCCAAGTTAGGTCACGCGAGATATGCACACCAAGATATTTGAATGATTCGGATGTTCCAATCTGCAGGTTATTAATATTATAATTAGGCGCTACGTAATTACGACGACGGTGAATGGACATTAACACGGTTTTAGAAATATTTAATGACATGAGCCATGTTTTACACCAGTCCTGTATGCGAATAAGGTCAGTTTGTAATGCGAGATGGGCGGTGGAGTTAGTAATGCATCGGTAAACGACACAGGGAAGCGAGCCACCACGAGCCAACGGACGCCACACTCGAGACCGAATGAGGGCGGCGAGGCGTTGTTCCGCTCACAACAGGCACGCGCAGCACACCCTGCACTCAGTATGAAATAAATTATTCATCACGACACTTCCGTTTCCTTTAATTCGATAATCTGAGAGTGGATGGAAAACTTCGCCAGCCGAATCACGTCAGAAGGGGAAACAGTGGCCTCTTTTTGTCAGTCCACCCTGCATGAAAACCAAACTCAAAGAAGCTGCAGGCCTGAATGAGCTATAGGCGCCCACCTCTGCATTATGACCCAGACGCATATCATATATGCCGTTCCACGTTCGTTGCTGCTTTAGCTTACAGCTGCAGCATAATGTCGACCGGCAGACGCCTAAGTACGTTGCTTTTCAATAAGTGAAAGCAAGCGCGCATTGCGTCGCTTGTCTTCGGAGGCGCTCCTCCCGTTACCCCGACTGCCGTGCTTCCATTCGTTCGCTTACTTATTCACGTCATTCGACCGTCTTTGTTTAGTGCACGCCGGGCGCTGAACGTCGACGTGTTCTACGCACCTCTGTGCACGTTTCTTACTCTAGTTTTGACCTGCATGCAGTGTGCCTATACTAGTTTATCGCTTTCCGACATCACCTATACGTGTTAGAGGAGAGGCACAAACGCAGCACCCGCATACGTTACGGGGTGCCAGGCAGTGCGTAGGGAGGCAAATGTGCGG